>NC_079213.1:81115348-81122848 GCF_029633865.1 Lampris incognitus
ACTCTCCCCATGTAGGGTCCCAACCTTGCAACCCATAAATCTTTATTAATAACATGTTATAACATTTAACTACTGATTTATAACACATTACTAATGAGTAACATTAATAAAATGAATACTATGCCATTCCATATTCCAATGGCTTATTCTGCTCTCAGGGTCACGGGGATTCTGGAGCCTAACCCAGCAGTCATTGGGTGGCAGGCGGGAAGACACCCTGGACAGGGCCGCCAGACCATCACAGGGCCCACACACACCAAACACACACACACACAAACACACACACACACACACACACACACACACACACACACACACACACACACACACACACACACACACACACACACACACACACACACACACACACACATTCAAACCTAGGGACAAACCCAGGACCTTCTTGCTGTGAGGCAACCGTGCTAACCACTGCACCACGGTGCCGCAAAAAGAAAAAAAAAATACAAACTACTTATAAATCATTAATATGCTGTATTGTAAAATGCTACAGAAGAGGAACCAAGTGTGCAAACAGCCAAAAAAAAAATATTCAGGTGCATGACAAAAAATTGCAAAACATGGTACAAAAGAGTGAGGTCTGCACACTGAAATGCTCCCCAATAATTATTTTATTTCTCTTAACTCAGCAAGAGAAATAAAATAATTATTGGGAGCATTTCAGTGCGCACCTCACTCTTTTGTACTATGTATTGTAAAATGCTACCCAGTGACCACAATGATAATAATGTGATCCTTATTTGCAACCCTTGAGGAAATAATGTTTTTAGGGAGATCAAAGTGCAGGGGTGGCTCCCACAACAGCGCTCCTGGATCTGGTAAAAACCAGTGAACCAGGGTGCTCCTGCTGAGGGGCACTCTTCCTATTCTCTACAACATCTGGCTGCCCAGATACACGTTGTCACATCAGTGGAGTCAGATCAATGAAAACAAGACTTTCTTTAGCCATTTTGCTAGATACAAACTCAATAATATCTGAATTGAACAGATGACCAATTTTGTCCGCAGCTCTTGGTCTCTTGCTGAGATGATTCTATGGGGACCCCCAAAGCAGTCTCGCATTGAAGGTCATGGACCACTGAATGAAGCAAGAGTAGGTCATTGGGGGTGGATGGTACCTTGATTGTCCAGTGAGTTGTGAGCCAAGTTGAGGGAGTGGATAACAGAGGCAGGATTCTCTGAAAGAGGCAACTGACATCTTCTGTGGGAAGTCTCTACAACAAGTACACATACATCACACATACAGACAAACATGAGCAAATACAGTTTATGGCGTATCAAACCGATGGAAAAGAGGATGAGGATGTCTGACAAGGAGGAGAAAACTCACGATTTTAAGCCAGCATTCTCCAAAGTAATCTCCTCTAGGCTGGAGGATTTACTGAGCGTGTGCAAGGACCTGCTCAGTGACCTCTGACCCCTGAGGCAAAATGAAATTCAAGCTAAAATAACTTTTGGCCAGTTTGTGTTTGGTAAAATAAGGTATTTAAGACTCAATCCATTATCCACCTGAAATACAGTGAGTGAGAACACAGAAAAATGTACTGTATACTTACTATCCGCAAGTCTTTGCAGTATAATTTGGTGAACCAAGTGTTATATGCCATTGAGGCAACAATGACTGCCAAATCCCTGGACAAAGACAGATATAGATCAGATGTAGTATGCGGCCTTATCTAGGCTAAGGTATCAGACCAGGATCCTGATATATTTTGGTTTACGCCGGCTCTGCCACTCCTCCCTTTGTCTCACCTGCTTTCTAAGTGGCTGAAATCCAGTAGATTAAACTCACGGTTGTCCTGGGAGTGATAAATAGTGTCCACATCCTGGGAGCAAGATTACCCATGAGCCCCATTTGCTACAGCATATAACCCCTTATTCAGCACACAGTCCTACATATAACAATCAATGGCTCTAACATCCACACAGCACAGTCCATGACTCTTACCCACTGCACCTCTTCCTTGCAGCTGATACCATTATAGTCACACAGAGCAGCATAGGTCTCTGAAAGCCTCCTGAGGCAGACAAGTGGGGGGGGGGGGCAGGATGGAGAAAAATGAATTTAGATGATATGAGCAGCTGCTTTCTGCAGTGACAATGCAAGCAGACACTAGTCACAATAAAATGTGTCCAAATACTGTACTATGTGTTTCATCCGTGCAACAGAAATAGTAACATGGATATCTGAGAAACTGTTTATGAAGTGTGTGACCTTCTCTTGGTCTGCCAAGTAGAGTGAATGTGTGCATGCAAAATATATGTGACTTCATGACAAAGTGGCAGGGAATGGTAAACTAGAAATTCCAGTCAACACGGAGACAAAACAACCACAGATATGAACACTGAAAATTATATAACGCATTTTCACAGTGCAATTGATTTGTGTTTAATTTGCTTAGGGCGACCCCAATGTTCAGTTGATTTACAAGAGTCAGATTATACTTAGAATAGTGTACACACATATTGGGAGAAGGATGCTGAATATGGAGCTGCCAGGAAAGAGGAAAAGAGGAAGGCCAAAGAGGAGGTTTATGGATGTGGTGAGGAAGACATGCAGGTGGCTGGTGTGAAAGAGGAAGCTGCAGAAGACAGGAAGAAATGGAAACGGATGATCCACTGTGGCGACCCCTAACGGGAGCAGCCGAAAGTAGTTGTAGTAGTAGTAATGTACACAATGACATAATGCAACAAACATTTCATAATGTTGAAGTAACTAAGGTGCATTTACTTTCTGCAATCTCTCTCAGTGATGTGTGTTATGTCCTGTATGTTTTGTGTGTGTGTGTGTGTGGATGCGTTGTGCACGCACGCTCACATCTGTGGCTATATGAATGTCCTGGTGAATGCTGACAGCATGTGTATGCATGTGGACAAAATCCCATGTTCACTCGTGGCTCCCCTCTTACCACAGGCTCTCTGGGTTTCCACCGAGGTCTCGGAGCTGGGGGAGTACTTCCTGCTGCCTTCAGAAAGGTCACTGTCTGAATGACAGATGGAAGGCTACAGTACAAGAGTGACGGAAAAATAGCAATGTCCAATATAACACATTGCTTTTCTATTGGTAACCGGTTAGGTAAAGGATGCTTTCGCTAAATCTGACTAAAATTTTCTGCAAGAGAGATATGTGATGGTTTACAATAAATCACCACTCTTGCGAGGCAATGAAAACTTACGCAAACACAGAGTTGTTGAATATTCGAGACAGGGCAAAGTTAACATGGCTGATCACATGACTGAGGTGTTCCCGTGACTGCAACCTCAGGAGTAGGTGGACTTGTCAGTGTCAATGATAACCTGCACAGAAATGAAAAAAAAAGGCTCTGCAGATAATTTTCAGTTTCTTCATCATCTCGACAGTTCCCATTTAACAACAATTTGGCTTCCTTTATTCCTTGAAGGCCGACCAGATTGTAACCGCTCCATTGACACTTGTGCTGATTGTGAGAACGTTAGTTGTTAAATTCACCTGGTGCTCTGGTTGAGAGGTCAAGGCGCGAATCTCCAGGAAGTTGAATGTGGTCTCTACCTGCAGTGACAAATAAAAATTTTCCGTGTAGTCAACACGTGTAGATTTTAGCAAGCAACATAACTGAAACGGTACAAACAGAGAGTGGCACCTTAGTCGGAACCCTTTGGCACCAGGAAGTAGAGACGCCATGTTGTGAGGACCTGAGAAAAAGGGGAAAAATCATTTAATCAAGACTGAGGAAAGTTCACATGCACACTCCTCCATAGAGAGGCGTTGCTCACTTGAGTTACCATGGCAATAGTGGGATCGAGATGAGCGGTCTTTTTTAGATTCATATATTGATCTGACTAAAGGGATTTTACTGTATGTCAGAGACATGCTGTCTGCTACTGTGTGCAAGATAATACCATACTGTAATACTGCCTGATAAATCATAGCATGATCCAGTGATGTGAACTTTAATATTATATCTTTTTATTTACATTGCATTAATGCACATTGTTCTTTAATTACCTGTAGCCCTTTAACATCTGGAGTAGGAAACACCTCTAACACTTTAGTCTTCATTGCAATATCATAACTTCTTCAGTGGCTACACTTGGGCTATAAATCAGCCAAAGCCATACATTTCTTTTTTTGTTGACACACACCATGGCTTTGGGCGCATTGGCCAGTACTGTTGAATATTTCAGTGCCATCTCTCAAGGCCTTTAATTTGGTTTTGGGAGGAAATTAGGTTGAAAGGCTCTTGATTGCAACATCAATTCTTATAAGAAGTAAAAACAAAGACAGCTCAATCAATAACTTGAAAAACATCTTCTAAATAGTAGATACAATACGTATCCACTTGCAGAATGTTCCGTATTGTTTCTGCAGGAGACATTTTTATTCCCATTCCCATGCGTGCTGGCAATCGGGTTTTATTGAAAGACAATAATCTACGTAGCCGTTTGAAATGTCACTGCGCCAGTTCTGCCGGGAAATATTTATTTAATATTTATACACGCTTAATCTAATTCAAGCTTGTTGGTTGCTGGAACTTGTCCCAGTCGGCACTGACGTAAAGTGGGAAAACATCTTTGACAGGGCCCATCGCAGGACACTCGTAGACACAGTCTCACTTGCATTCACAAATTCAGAGGGTCCAAATATGCATAACATGGATGTATGCCTTCAGAACAACAGTGCCACTCGGCTAGCCGCTGTCTTGTTACCTTGTATGCTTTTTTTATTTAGTAATTAGGTCAGGTGAATCAGCCGTACTAAATTGTCCTTAGGTATAAATGTGTGTGTGTGTGTGTGTGTGTGTGTGTGTGTGTGTGTGTGTGTGTGTGTGTGTGTGTGTGTGTGTGTGTGTGTGTGTGTGTGGGAGTGTGTGATGGCCTGCCGGCCTGTCCAGGGTGTCGCCCCGCCTGCTGCCCAGTGACTGCTGGATAGGCCTCCAGCATCCCCGCGACCCTGAGAGCAGGATAAGTGGTTCAGAATGGAGGAAAATTAAGTCATTCTGATTTAAATTTAACTGATTTAGATTCAAAGTCAGATGTCATGACAAATCATGCATGGATTCAAGTAACCCAAGACCCTTCTGATTCATGCCTTTGCCTTACAACTTTGAAAAAACAACTAATATATAAAATAAATAGAAATAGAAATAATGGTCCAGCCATCTGCACAGCCGTTTACAAAGAAATCACTGAGTCCCACCTCACCCCGTCCTCCAGTAACTGTCTGGTCTGGTTTACTATTTTACTTTTGCTAAGGGCAAACTGCAGCAAATCAAGTGGTCTAGATAGCCTAGGAAGCCACCGTCTCATCCTGTGTGCTGCCCCTCATGCAGCACAACTGGAGGGCAAGTCAGCGAGGGGCATATCCCAAAATCTGCCTGACTTTGGTCAGCTCAAATCAGCCTGTTTAACTTCTTCCTCACAGTAAGTGGGCCTTGTGACAAGACGGGGCTAACCCCTTCACACTAACAACCAAGTTATCCTACTTCTCATTTTTTTTCCTGTCACTATACATACATCTGGTAAATACATTTGACTCTGTTTCTGAATTCTTTTCATGACAGGCAAAAAAAAGAAAAGAAAAGAAAATCCAGCATATCATGTATACTTAGTTTATCCATCAGCTAAACAAAAAGTAACTGTATGGCTTTCTGGATGCTCTCAACTGCTCCCTGAGTCTTGGCCTCTGCTCTTTTTCTGCTTCTCTTCTGCTCTGTCAGCCCCAATCATTTGCTCCATCCTCTCTGAGGGCCCCTCTAAAACATTCCCTGTGGACTCTCACTCTCTCTCTCTCTCTCTCTCTCTCTCTCTCTCATCTCTCTCTCTCTCTCTCTTCTCTCTCTCTCTCTCTCTCTCTCTCTCTCTCTCTCTCTCTCTCTCTCCAGTGAAAAAATAGTAATTCAATTATGTCTCTCTTTCTCCTGTTGCATTTGCAGAGAGATGCACTTGACACAAACCTGTCAGCTGCTCACAGACAGACAGCATGTGCACCCACACAAGGGAGGTGTCAAAAAAAGATGCAGTCATAGAGAGAGTGAGCGAGAATGCTGGAGAGAGGGAAAAAGTATGTGAGCAGGAGAAAGAGAGAGCAAGAGAGGGTTTGAAGAAAAGAGGCGGCGGCGGGGGGTGAGGGGTGGGGGGGTACAGGGTACAGGATTTCAGGGGTGGGGGGGTACAGGGTACAGGATTTCACTTCAAAGAACCCGTCTTGAAGGAGCTGATTAAAAGGACCACACTGAATCACATTATTGTGATGAGCTGGAGGTACTGGTGGCAGTCGAGAGAGAGGAAGTATGAGTAAATAAGCCTAAATCATGCTGTTGGAATGGGAGAGAGAGAGAGAGAGAGAGAGAGAGAGAGAGAGAGAGAGAGAGAGAGAGAGAGAGAGAGAGAGAGAGAGAGAGAGAGAGAGAGAGAGAGAGAGAGAGAGAGAGAGAGAGAGAGAGAACCCCCCCCAAGAGAGACGCCCTTATCAAAGTCTCACACATCAAAGGGAGACCACACGCATCATGCTTATTGTGCCATATAATTATGCATGAGCGTGGTTACAGAGGAGATATTGAGGTCTTGTCTTGTTTGATTGACTGTGGGATGAGGCCTCTGTCTGGAATTAATGAGATGCCTTGACTTCTCCAGGTTAGTGTAGGCACATCAACAGAGCACTAGGTCATTATCATTGACCATGACCTTAAAACAGGCTTTGTACTCACATCCAGCACAATCTCCATCCCTCAGTTAAATGTGAACACAAAACCTCATCATGATTATTTTTCTCCCAAACCCTTTACTGACTTTGTCTGACCACATGTCAACCATTTCCTCGCGCTTACGCAAGAACCTGACAGGCACAGACTCAGGAGTAGGAAGAGTACAACCTTTCAGAGGAAGTAGTGAATGAGAGAAGGACTGCAGAGAGACGACTGGAACGACGATCCTGGCAGATAGACATATCAAAGTCACTAAATATCAAAGGGGGTACATGCAAAATCTCTCCAAATAGCCCATCCTCACCACACGATGAATCATTAAGCAGCCATGGCGCAAACGCTCGCTCTGCCAAGGCAAAGCCTGCCCGGTTGGAGGCAAGAGCTCATTGCAGGGTGGGTGCGGGGGGACAATGTGAGTGCTTAGATTTTAGACAATAGGAATACACTACACTTGCTGTACTGCAGATGGATGGAAAACTATCATATGGCCTAAATCACACATATGCAAACATGTAGTTTGGTTTCTGCACTCGGAATGAAACTGAATCAATAAAGCACATCCTCAGCGTGTATGTTAGCAGAGTGGGCTGAGCTACTATGTTTGTACTCCGAGCATTCACAGATGTGTGGATTTGTGCTTGCACATTTCCATTGTATTTAGCATGTTTCAATATGGACTTTTTGCTAATGTCTTAAATTCTGGTCCATAGTTAAAGGACTCCGTCCCAGATTCCGTCCAGATTGCTGGCAGGACTTGAGTCACTCAAAGAGAGATTTCAAATGTCTGCCCCATATTCTC